>NC_061523.1:22557500-22580000 GCF_022379125.1 Scophthalmus maximus | reverse complement strand
TGTGTGTGTGTGTGTGAGTGTGTGTGTGTGTGTGTGTGTGTGTGTGAGTGTGTGTGTGTGTGTGTGCGTGTGTGTGTGTGTGTGAGGGCACATGAGAGTGTGGGGGTCTTCCCATAGGGCCTGTGTCTGCAAAACAAAAAGGAAAATGTTTCAAAAACAGCTTCATGGGTAATTCCCCCCCCCCCACTTTTTCTTCTTCTCCGTCTTTTTGTCCGGCGGCACGCTTGAACGCCGCTGAATAGCCAAGAGACAATTCGTCTCAATTCCCCATTCAGGGAACCTACAGAGACTATTAATTGTCAACTCATAAAGGGGTCCGTAGACGCCCCCATGTGAGAGGAAGCGGCTCAAAACTCTTAAGACCTTTTTTCTTCTCACTCTCCTTTTTCCTTTTTCTCCCCGTCTCTGCTATCATCCATGACACCTTTAGGGTTTTTTCTCCGGGGGGGGGGGGGGGGGGGGGGGTTTGGAGGGTCGGCGGGCGAGGTCAGGAGGTGGCGATTAATTCCTCGCTGCAGTTGCGTGGCGGGAGCCCCTTGGTTACCGCGGGGTCAAAACCCCCAGTTTCAGCACAAGGGTGTCATTTGTTCGGTGACCTCTCCTGCCGCTCTGACATCTGTATTTTGTGGAACGGGGAAGAAGAGCAGAGGAGAGAGCGGATGACTTCTGCTCCTCATTTTCTGTCCCTCCCGACTTTTAGATCCGGAAAAAGAAGAGAGACAGACCGCCCCCAATAAACAAGGCTTGTGGGTATTTGGGAATGTGACAGAAAAGGCAAAACTCAGACAACAAAAGAGCAACGCCGTCCTTCTCCGACCGTCTCGGGGAAGTGAAACCAGCAATCAGCAATCACTCGAACAAAGGGGCTTCTCAAAAAATCGGTGGACACCAAAGTCCGACAAGAGTCGCTGTGTTTACCAGCGGGGACGTTGTTTAGTCTGGGAGCAGTAGCAACGACAGCAAAAAAAGAAAGAAAAAAAATCAACAAAAAAAAATCAAAAAGTCATAATCAATATCTTGCTCACTCACTCAATCACTCCGCACCCGGGCGGACGCACAAACAGAGCCCTGACAAGCGACGCATTCATTTCAACATTTACACAACAGTCTTTTAAACAAAGATTTACCCACAAAACCGTCAGTTCCACTTTGTCCAACTCTTTAATGGATTCGGGAGAAAAAAGCGTCCATATGACCACAAACAGTCCGAATATATATATATATATATATATATATATATATATATATATATATATATATATATATATATGTGTATATATGTATATATATATGTATATATATATATATATATATATATATATATATATATATATATATATGTATATATGTATGTCTAAGCCGCTGGACGTCTGGTCGGTGTCAGTCAGTGCAGAGGGGGAGGATTTAAGAAGGGCTGCGCCAGGGTAAAAGGGCTTACAGTGTCACATATGATCTAGTCACCGACAGGAGCAGTCATCACCTTCACCTCCACCAGTCTACCCCCACCTGACCGACCCCCCCCCAACCCCATCACCGCCACGACCCGGCATGCATGGACAAAAGCAACCACTTGGCACGGCGAGAGAAAGGGGGGGGGGGGGGGGGTTGAAAGAGAAGAAAAGGGGAATGAGGGCAGCGATTGAGAGACCAGAAAAAGACAAGTGAGGCCCCCAAAGTCAATCAGGCCTCTTGTCTCTCCCTTTCTGCTCCTTTTTCTCTTGTTATTTTCTCCCCCTCCTCTTAACCTCCCCCGCTTTTCTCTTGAACACCCCCCTCCATAAGTCCCCCCATCTCAGGTTTATGTCCTACAGTGTCCCAGAGTGTCGGTCTGCCACGATGTGCCGTTTACTCCCCTTTCACAAAATCTCAGATATCGACGGTCGAATGCTGCGATGGCGGACGTTCTTTCTCAAACACACCTATAAAATAACGTTGAGAACGTTTTTTGAGGGGAATTAAGTGCAATCTTTAAAACTACCACTCAGTCTACAGTCACAGTTTAAAGACCCCTGGTAAATCTGCAGCGGTAATTTAACGCCACACCAGTTTAAAAGCCATAGTTTTGAAAATCATACCGACGAAAGCCGTCACTTTCTTTCCTGCCTCCGAGTTGCACCGACTGGCTCGGACTTTGAGATTGATCCCTCATTGTGTTACGCCCTGCTGCCTACATATCCTGCCCCTGCAGGAAATAAATCACGCTAATGTAGTCTTGTGACCTTAGAGGGGCGCGCCGTCAAAGCATCCAACTTTACATCCAGAATGTTAAATTTACTCTCTCTGCTACAGCAGCTGTTTGAAATCGGAGGGGTCCCATCGCTGATGATTTCGGGTTTGTCTCTTTTCGTCAGGCTGGATACCTGGGATATTTGAGAGAAAACCTGCGAGCTGAGGGCACGCAGCTTGACGGATGAGGGCATTTGACATAACATGACGCGCCAGATGGTTTGTTGCGGGGAACCATCTGGGAAGAGTTTGGTAGACAATGTTTGGGTAAAAAAACACTTGGCAGGTGATTGGATGCACCACCTGTCTGTCATGCACACTACGGCCAATCGGGACGAGACTGAAAAGACATCTAAAAAACCTTCAATGCCTCTCAATCAAGAAATGCTCTCCAGTTCTGATATAACAGAACAGCGCTTTACGCTAACCTCTTAGGGAGCCGCCATTGTTGTCAGCAAACAGTTAGCCTATTTCTCAATGTTGTCACACCTAAGTCACGCCCCTATAGCTACCAGTACATCCTTCCTCACTGGACGCCGATTGGTCCGAACCACTGTGATTCGCTCACAAGCGAATAGATTGGAGCCGGGCAATGTTTTTGCGAGGATTCTCGATCGCTTGCGAGATTCCCAAAGTTACGAGAAGGTTATGTCTACAATAATTAATCGCCACTAGATTGTCGCGCTGTAGCACCAGCACCTCGGACCAAAACAAATACTTCATCAACCCCGTCCTGGGCAGGTCACAGGTGTGACGTAGCCTGTCCATCCGGACGCCATGTTTGCCGATCGTATTCCGGGGCCATCTCGCTTTAATAAAAGCACATAGGGGAAGATGCGCACTTTACACAAACATTTCGTCTTGACCTGCTACAGGACAGAGAAGCTCATAACAGAAGGAAAATGAAGCGCGACTTCATTCTCTCCTCAGGACACCCCTTACTTAAGGCCCTTTTTGGTAAGCTGCTATTTTAATGTGTAAACTCTTGTCTATAAAACCTATAAGAGGCAAAGGAGGGCCCTAATGTGGAGCCGCATTATGAGAGATGCGGTTCAGTGTTTTCTTAACCACGCCGAGGAATGAAAGTCAGGAGAAGCCCCCCTAAGAACCCCATGATGGTCTGTTTGAACTGTCTCGATAGAAGAATCCCCGAATAGAGCACCATAATGAAACCGAGCAAATCCCAGTCCTCTGCAATAACACAAACAACGTTAACCTTCGCCATCCGCCGTCAGTCCGACTCACATCTTATCTTTGGTTTTTTTACTCTGTCCAATCCCTTCTGTGCCCTCACACGCACATACCCTGCAGTCTCTGGGACTTAATTCCCATTTCTATTTTTCCACTGCACACGAGAGGTCCTCTTTCATTTGAGATTCCTCTGACATGTAGCTCAGGTTTCAAGTAAATCCAGCTCTGGGCCACCACCGTTTATGGCTACCTGTTCAAACAATAGCCCGAGGGTTATGAAAAACAATTTAAAAAAAAATATTCTATAACAAAAACAAAGTGCGCATCTCCTCCATTTAGCGCAGCAGCCTGTCGCACAGCGAGAGGTTAATTTGTTTCCATGACGGCGATATCATTTCAATCTGACGCGGGGCCCGGTTTCGTCGGCGAACCGTTGAATTCTCATCTCTCTGACCCGCAGAAAAAGGTTCTGCGCTGTCAAGTCGTCCGTCTCACGTTCATACGGTTACACGCTCTCAAGCCCGGGGAGCTTCTAACGGCACATCTACTGTTGGCAGCGCAGCGGCTTCGTTCGAGGAACTCGTGGTTTTCGAATGAGCGGTTAAGTGCCTCGGTCCCCCCCAAGAGCACCTTAACGTTACTTATCGACAAGGTGTTTTTAATTTAAGTTCTTCTCAGGTTCAAACTGTGGACTATGCGGTTGCTGGAGTTGTTGTATAGTTTAACAAGCATTTTCTTCTTACTCAGAACATATTCTTAACATATTAAGAATTGGAAGAATTAGGGGAAATGAATGAGCCATTCTTGGCCATGCTTCAGCACTTTAATGCACTGGCCAAAAAAACCTATAGACCCTATAGGCCTACCCTATACCAGCTCTTAAATAGCATACGACTCTAGTTAAAATGTTAATGCATGGCATAACCCATTCATAATCAGGAATTGATGAATGAGCAACTGTGTGTCTCTTCACCTGCGGAGCTTTTCACATGAGGCTTTCAGTCCCGACGTTACTTTTGCTGTATGATACGGCTCTTTGTGTCCGTGCACAAAGCTTTAACTCGAGCAGAAAAAGGGAAAGAAAATTACACTTTTCTGAGGAATGTTTTCACAGTTAAGTCTCCGTAAACTGCCTTTCAGGCGAGCTGGCTCTTTAGCCATACCGCCTCCCTGTGCGTCTCCACATTGTCTAGGAACGCCGCTGCATAGCACAGTAGCCCCTAAGACTCGGTAGGCCAAAAGAATCTCTCCGGGCCAGATGGTTTGGCCGGACAGCCGAGGGCCATGGATTCCCACGGAGGGAAACACTGGACTTGGATCTTTTTCCAGTCGCAGCTCCGAGCTCCCCGCAGCCGCTCCTGTGTAAAAGCCACGATTCAAACCCACCGGGCTGCGGCGTGATGTTTAATTGAACCGCAAGCCGTTAATCCGAGGAAAGAAAATCAACTAATCCAGATTAAGGTCAGACACAGACGGGGAGTGGACTTGTCAAAAGCACTCCCTGGCCCCGCGGGCGGGGGCACCTTTTTTTTAAAGAGCGGGCTCATTACTTCTAAAGCCAAACACGCTCACGGGAAACAAACGGCGAGCGCGCCGGAGGGGGTTTCGTCGCGCCGTGAGAAGATTTTGACATAATCTCGCAGACCAATGACCGCTTGGTTGTTTGTTTTCCAAATCGGGAAAAGGGACTAGTCTGAGAAAATGTGTGACTGGTCTGATCCGTGAATGGACTTTCAGAGGAGAGGGCGGCGAGCGAACACGGGGTTACCACGATGGCGACGGGAGATGAAGTTGGCAGACGTACGCCGGTTTCCCCGCCACGACTCCCGTCCGATGTAAACTCCCTCCTTATCTCCTGCATTCAAGCAAACGCACTTTTCTCCCTCGGGACTTACGCAGCCTACGAACACACACACACACACACACACACACGTACATTTTGATATTAACATCTCTCTCTCTTTCACCGTCCCTCTTATCTCCTCTTCTGACCGGCGACCAACAGCGTATCTCTGCGAAGCAGCGCTGACAGGCGAAAATTGGAAGAAAAAAAAAGAAAAAAGAGGAAAAAGATGAATATCTCTGTCGCTCTGGTGACAAACACATTCGCAGGGAAAACTGCAAGATTGTACGTCATTTCTGTCCATTGGAGCGATGGAACAGCAGGACGTCTGGTCAGGCTGTGTGTGTGTGTGTGTGTGTGTGTGTGTGTGTGTGTGTGTGTGTGTGTGTGTGTGTGAAAGAGTCAAAAAGTTTATACAGCAGGACCATTTTTATATACTTAAAGGGAAAAGAAGTCTGCAAAATTAAATAAGGTTGTATATCAATAACATTTTACTTTGAGTCCAAATTTTCTATTTCATATATTCTTTCAAACAATCCATTAAAGTGTGTTTTTAAAGTGTCTATTAAAGTACAATCATCATCGTCATCAATATCCTTTCTCCTACAAAGATGTATTCGTTAACCCAATGCTGCCCCCCTCGGGAGTCACACTTGTCGGCAAATACATCACTTAACACTTATATCATAATGTGTTGGAGAAATAAAGTCATTTGTGATGTCCAACGCCTCGTAAAACGCTCAATGATCAGTCGAGGTTTTCGTGTAATTACCGAATAACCTGTGTCACTCTGAATAACTGAGGGCCATTGTGGGGAGGGAACATGCGGAGGATCGCGCACGCCGCCAAGTCTGCCGGGGTCTCGTGGCGCTGCGGGGCGCTCCGGATTAATCTCCCCGACAATGACGAATGGCATAAATCGCTGTACTTTACATTCTGCGGCTATTACCGCATACCGGAGGGGACTAACCGGTGAAAGAATTCAAGTGCGTGGACGCGAGCCCAATGCACGTTAATGTGATACAGAGGGGAGCCTATGTCAAACGTGGGGGACTCTAAATGTAAATTTATGGTTCCTTGAAGTTCGCTAACCTGGTCACTGCTGGTTCACATGTACAGTTACGGCACATGTGAACATTAAACCATGAAAACAAGCTACAACCTGTTTTCACGTCTCTCTCTCTCTCTCAGAAAATAACTCCGAGGCTCCGAGATTCCGCATGTCAACAGACGGGACTATTGCTCTGTAATTTACAGTTGTGAGCGGTCAAGCGCTGCTCCAGAGGCGGACGTGGATAATGCGTCCCACACTGTGTCCCATACGCCACTGAGTGATTTCAGGTGGGACTGGAGACTAACGTTCATCCACAATGTCGTGGGTTTTTTTCTCTCGGGGCAGCGGGGGGAAGATGGGGATCCACATTTGGACGAGGCAGCTGTGTTTGGGGAAGGAAGCTGTATATCAAGACACGGCGAGTGATATATGCGGTCCTCTCCGCGCAGGGCGCATTGTCTCATCCGCGACAGGTTCTTCGTCTCCGCAGCCGTTCCCAGGGATCCATCACTTGGCCTCCAAAAGACAGATATGCGGCGCAACGGAGGCCTCCGCAATTAGTGCATCGACAGCTGGGGAGACCATTAGACAAGCCGGCGTGTTTGGAAAAAGGACCCGAGCGGCCATGACGAATACGGGGGACGCTAATGAATGGCGTGTCCGCTGTCACCGGGAGCGCGATAAAAAAAAAAACATTCTTTTTTTTTGAAGGGGGCACAGTGTGAATTTTGGGGCAAATGCGGCGAAGAGGGGGCCCGAGGTGACGTCAAGCGGAGAGGGGCCGTTTGGGAAAAAAAAATGTTATTAAGATGTGTAATTTTTGCAGATGTTCATTATCCTTTTGGCCGGCGTTGAGAAAATAAGTGCTATTGCAGTTTGGCCGTTTGTCTTTGGAGAATAGATCACCGGCTGGATCGCTTTGACCGCGAGCCAGTCGAGGCCGTTGCACTGCGAAACGCATGCGGGGCAATTAAATGTGAACGCAACGCTGCAGCGGGGAATACTTCATACTCGGGGTCTATTAAGACTCACTCTGGAGAGTTTAGGCGCCTTAATGGGTCACGGTGTGTGTGTGTGTGTGTGTGTGTGTGTGTGTGTGGCCGCTTACAGTACAACACCTCTGAGCCTAATTATCTGCATCCAAATATTCCCACCGCCGCCTCTCAGTTGCATGCGTGCAGACCGCAGGTACTGCAGGACCCGAGGCGGGGGGGGGACCACGGAGAAATACTGAGAGCGTGGGAGTCTGAGAACTGTCCGCCATATCTCAACGAATTAAGATAAGGCCGAGGTGAATCACTCAACGTGGTTCTGAACCTAATCTAGGCTCGCGGCCGCCTCGCCTCCGCTCACACACCAGCGCGTGTAAAAACAAACGCAGATCGCCGACAGCGTCCGTCGTCTACAAGTCGAGGCGAGCGCGGGGCCTTGTGCGGACGATAACGCCTTTGCCCCCAAAACGCACCTCATTTAGGGTCGAGTCTGCTTCCAAGAGACACTGAGAGAGATGAGCTGCCGCGGCTTCCAAAAGAGTGACGTGTTCACGTCTTTCTCTTGTCTTTTTGGGCCGAGTCCAGCAAACGTTGTAAAATGTAATCCATCCATTTTTTTTGCAATAGTCTCCCCCCCTCAATATTGTTATTGGCAAAATACCCCGGAGCTGGCGATCGCAGAGACTTATGATACTTTCTGTTTAACTCTCTTCTTCTTCTTCTTCTTCTTTTCTTTTCTCATCTATCCCTGAAATGTTATACTGTAAATATGCTGATTTGCTGTTCATTTCCATCTCGATGACATTGTCCAAAGTGGGAGCGCGTTGGTGCACGAGGCGCGGGCGGCTTCCAGATCCACGCTGCTGTAGTATGACGAAAAAATCCACGTCGGAGGCAGGGCCCCCCCCCCCCCCCCGTTCCATGCACTGCACGAGTGTCACGCACGACGCGCCGCGCACAATCTAAGACGCGACGGGCGTGGGATAATTAAACCACTATTGACACTAATTAAACGTCCTCCGGGCCATGTAGATGTAGAAGAGAAACAGAGCCAGGCCAGGTTTAGTTCAAACCGGAACCGACTGTGGCCGTCGCGTCCGTAAATCTGCTTCACGACCGGTGCGCGGGGATTTACAGCCCCCGGAACCTGTGTAGCTCACCACCGGCGTCCGCGGTGCACGCTCGCGTAGGACACGCTATGTGTGGAGATTAACGGCGGAGCGTAAAAAAAAAAAAAGGGGGGGCTTTAATTCGGCGAGGCCAGACTTCTTCTTTTTTCTTGGAGGGAAAATATTATTCGGAGACCGCGGAGAGTTTCGGAGAGACAACAGCTGGCTCAATTATCCGTCGCCAGGCTGTTTATAACGGACAGAGTGACCCCCACTAACTCATCCGTCCGCCGTGACGTCAGCAGCCATTTGGGCAACGTGGAAATGTGACAGAGTTCTTTCTTCATTTCCGAACGCGATTTCAGCTAGAAATGACTCGGTGAAGGAAAAAGGGGCGCTCCCGAGATGCGAGTCGGGGGAAGATCTGAGCTGGCCCCCGAGGAGTTTCCAAGGCAAACTCCACTCCACTGCATTTGCCATAAGTTATCACAGGGAGGGGAAAAAGGGGGGGGGGGGGGGGGGCATCCTGACAAAGAGCAGCTGAGACTGCACCAGTAATCCTGCAACAATCCACACCGCAGATTTGTTTCCCCTCCCATTTTATTGTCTCTTGTATCGAGAACTTGTGGATATATAGATATAGATATATATAGGTATAGATATATTTGTCTATATATATATATCTATGTGAACTGACCCCCTCCAAGGCTTTTCCTTTTTTGAGACTTTTCTAAATTCGTCCCAACAGAAACAGATCCCCGAGGCACAATGTGATGGGAACAATACCCAGGGCCACTGTTCAGTGTCGAACCACTCCGGGGGCCAGACGCCGGCCGAGGCGACGCGCGGGGCTGGAGGAGGTCGTAAAGTTAAGTCAGCAGCGGAGGCGAACGGGGGGGCGAAGCGCACAAGGGCGGGGATTGTTGGAATTCTCACGGTGCAGCCGGCGCGGCTTCCTGTTATTTGTTTCGTAGTAAGTGCCCCTCCACTCCCTGGGGGGGTGGGGGGTGGGGGGGGGGACATGACTTGTGACCGTGCAGCGCTGGACACAAGTCGCAGTCTGTCCTCTGACCGCCTCTGGTGTCTGGGCCACTTGGGGTCTGAAAGTAGATTGAGCGCGCGCGTGTCTACACAACGTGTGCAGGGTTAAATATGCGTCTGCAGTGATTTCACCAGTTTACTGTGTTCTACAATATTACCTCGACCTGTGGCCCAGGAGGTGAAGAGGGGGCTCGGCTGTATTCCAGCCAAGGGCGGTGATTTGATTCTCTTGGGCGACAAGTTGAACCCCCCAATTGCCCGCGACGCACCATTAGTGTACGTGTGGAAAAGCGCTTGGAGTCGTGGTACAGACTAAAAAACAAAAAGCTCCATACAAAGTGAATGCTTCACCCTCAGACTGAAGAGGTTAATGCGTGGCACTGCTGCACATGACACCTATAAAACACCTTTTTTTTTAAAGTAATTACAGTGCAGCAGCCACCATGTGCCAATCTGGATAATTGATTTTGCTTCAACTCACGATTTGAAGTCTAAATTCTAGACTTTGTCCGACCTACTGCAATGCTTTTTTGAATCGGGACCAACTCTTTACAACCTCCCCCTCCCTCCCACCCTCCGTCCCTCCCTCCGTGGTGGACTATTATGTTCTGCTTGTGCAGAGAATAACATATAAGGAGGTCAACTGTGCACCCTTAAATTGCCCCCCCCCCCCCAAAAAAAAATGGTGCCAGAGGTGGAAAAACAGAACCAACCATTCGAAATCCCTGCGGGGGCGTTATTGTACAGCTGTGGTAACGCGCTGCGCTGAAGTATTAATGAATAATATCAATGTGCTATTGTTATTATTAGATTCCCATCGAGTAAAATCCCTCTTCTTCCCTTTTCATTCTTTTTGGTTTCGTTACAGACAAAACATTGGGACACGTAGCAGCGTGTTTCCTTCCTCTCAGGAGAAGCCTTTTACTGGCATTCACGTTTCTACTGTACGTTAGAACAAAAGCAACTTCCATCCACGGAGAACATGAGCAGATCGGATCATTATGGACGTGTGACTGCATTAGTCAGTGTTTTCAGGAAACATTTGTTGTCCAAATATGTCAGAGAACTAGTTTAAATATAAAAACTACATATACGCGGGTGAAGTAAACACACTGCGACCTTCAACACCGCTGTCTGACCTTGTTGCAGAGCTGCTCTGGCGTGTGTGTGTGTGTGTGTGTGTGTGTGCGTGTCTGTGAGCGTATCAATATGTTTACCAAGCGAGCGATTTGACTCAAGTGACGCGGCGCCGTGAAAACAAAAAGAGCCGCTCAGATTTGCTGCCGCTCTCCTCCATTGAGAGCTAATGGGCCGGGAAGCTTTCCTCGCCTCATTATCTGGTTCTGCTCCGTCTTCGCGAAATAAGAGAGTAACAGGGGGAAAATGTATATATACATATATATATATATATATATATATTTTTTAAATAGAGAAAGAGGGAGTTAGAGAGACAAGGATGGATGGAATTGGGAAAAGAGCGATTGCAGAGGAGAGAGGAAAGTTGGGAGAGGCATATGGAGGGATGGTGGGAACGGCGCAGGAAAACGGAATGGATGGGGAAAGAAAAACGGGAACGGCGAGATGATGCAGAGGAAAGAAAACAGAATGGGACTGCGAGGAGTGACAAAGAAAGATTGAGGAAAGACAAAGAAAAAATAAGGAAAAATAAGGAGAGGAGAGCAGCCGGCGAGAAAAGGACTGAGCAGACTCGGTGGCGTGAGTTTTATTGTCTCACTATTTAATTGTAAGTAACAGGCCTCGGCGATGTGAGCGACCATTCATTCGCCCAGACAGAGTGATTAATCCATGCTGGGCTTTGCGAGAGTGGCCAGTGTGTGTGTGTGTGTGTGTGTGCGTGTTTGAGTGTGTGAAGGAGAAAGAGAAGGCTCTTTCTTTTCCTTTCTTGTCTCTATCTCACTACCCTGCAGGTCCTAATTGGTTAATTTCATAAACTCCTCCAAGGGGCCGGGGCCCCCTCCCTCGCTTCCATTTGAAGCCAGTTTAGCATCGCTATACCTGCAGCTCCTCCGGCCTTTGTTGCCGAGGGGGACGAGAGTCAGACGGCGTCCCCGTGGGGGGGGGGGGGGGGGGGGTTACCACCGCAGGGAGATAATGGCTACGTCGCTCGGAGCAGACGGGGGAGGGAGCACGTTGCTGGTCACTTCCCAGTGTTTTGTAGCCCGGGATGAGTCTGTGAACTGCTCATTATTTCATTCTGGGCTGCTGATATCGCGGCTAACAAGCTGTAACAAAGTTGCTTTTGGACAAGACGCGGCCCGTAATAAGACTATTTTATTCTAGCTTCGTCTGCACACTGCCCGTCTCATGACGATGAAGTTCAAGAACTGGCTGCATGAGCATCTCCATACGGTGAAATGTAGCCTGGTTATAGCATATGTGCTCACTAAGTGGGAATTTAAGCGTCGCCAAATTAAAACTAGTTTGGAGTAATTGGAGATTAGTGCTCGCCAAATCCAGTAACTGCCAGGTAGTAGGCTAACTGTTGTGCAGTTAGCTTGCTGGAATGTAGAGTAAGAGTAAGATATGATCAAAATATTGTTCAATAATGATGTGAACTGGTGACAAAACAAACAAAAACTGAAATGAACACAGTACTATCAAGCTAATAAAGGTCCAAATGACGGACTAGCATCTTTTGGGTTAGCATCAGTTAGGTTAGCATAACTGCACATTTCGCACTCATTCTTAACTGCATGAGCGCTGCTAACTTTTAATAATATATAATATACAATATAAACAACACAACGTCATACCTAAATCTACAGTGCATTCAGAGCAAAGGTCTGTCTAAAGCTTAGTTCTGGAAGTTATTATTACAGTTTGTGATGCTGCACTGACTTTGGGTCAACAAAAGTAAAAGCTTTTGATTGGACTGTAATGTTTAAATTGTTTCTGAGAAACAGATGTAACTTACTGGAAGTCTTAGCCATTCCTCGACCTAGATTAAGTAAATCACAATTTTAAGATTAGCCACCAAAACAGAACCAATTACTCAAATTCTAATTTTGGTCCAATTTTCATGCAAAGGGGGATCGTTTGCCTTCATGGCACACAAGACTTGTGTGCATGTCTGACTGCCAACCGACTATAGTGAAGTTGTTTCTTCTACATGAGGCAGAACATAGATTTGACACGCTCGAAATGGCATTCAATGAACGGGCAATAATGAACATTAATCTCCCAATAACAGCCGCATGAAAATGGCCGCCTTTAAAAATCGTTGCGGCCAGACGGCGAATTTGTCTACATCGGTTCCTCTTGGCCCGCAGGAGTCGCCGAGCAAACGCGGCAACCTTGGCAGAGAGGCACGATGGAAACCTTCCTATCAGAGCTCGGGATCAGGGACTCGAGAGTGCTTTGCCGCTTAAAATGAGCGAGTGAGCGCGGAGCTCCGAGGTCGTGTTTACACTCCCCCTTCGCGGCAAAGTGGACCCTGCGTGTACGTCTGGTCCGCGGGCGTGCAGATATCATCGCAGCCCCCCGTTTTGTTGCAGGCGACGCGCGCACATATCCTGCCTTTCCACCCACCTTGACCGACTATTCCTCTCATTTATTTACTCATGCGATTTTTGCGCCCGCACTATCGAGCTTTCACGAGACGAATTCCAGCCTTTGTACGGCGGAGGGCCCTTTACGACAGATAAAAAAAAAACCAACTCTAAAGTATAAACAAGCTCCCATTAGGGAACTGGCGGCCGACCAGCCTTTTACCTCAAAGGGATCTGTGTTATCTGCAAGGCTGCCCCCTTTTTTGCCGGAGTCCGAATGATTCACCGCCGCAAGAGGACGTTGAGATGAGCCAGGTCTAGGTGCAGCCGCGGTCTAAAGGCCAATCTGTCTCTATAAAATTGACTTCTTCGCCGCCTCAACTGGAGTGACAAAGGGCGTCGGCATGTTTGGATCCGCGAGTATCGTCTCTCAGCGCGACCCTACGCTCTGCTCATGTGTGAACTCTGCGCACTAAGAGTGCATTAAATCAACAAGTATGAGCCCCGCGGTCCATTTGGAGTTCAGCGTTCTCATGAAACAGCAAGGCGCATACCTTGGAGGAGGGGATTTCCCTCAGGTGGCGTTTGTCTCTGGGCCGTTTCACTTACGGGTTGATACATTTTGCCTCAGGCTTTTTGGTATTGAAGGGGATTTTAAAATGCACACCCCCCGTGGTGACGTGCAACACTAGAGGTACTGTACCGCTGCTGCCATCCATCAGCATCGCCGGCGCAGTTTACAGTTCTATAAAAGTGTTACCGTGTCTTTGCCTGTCTGTAAATCAGCTGTGTGGAGGACTGACATAATAAGTAACATAAGACTAATAAACCCGAAACTAAATCTGAAGCCGTTTCATAAATAATGTATATTAAGAAGGTAGGGTGGCAATAAAATGGGAGACTGGTGCGCCATGGGAACGGTGTCCCGCTGCCGGGGCAATTTTTCAGTCCCCTTGCAGTGTCTCATGAAATTATATTTAAAGATCCCGGGTTCAGATTTGGAAGCGCGGCTGTTTGAGTGGAGACAAAAGTTCTGCGACGAAATTGGAGCGTGAGCTGTAAAAATGAGCTACCAGGAAGGAAAAGAAAAAAGTAGTTTGCAGGATGTGAATCAGGGAGGCAGCAGAAACACAAACACTCACATCTGCAACATTTCTTTCATCTGAACTTTTCCGCGCCGTTAGCCATGACCACTGTTCACATTTGCATTTTCATATGTACGACTCCGCAAAAGCCCTCTTATTTTTTGCTTATTGAGGCCGCTTATCGGTTGCTGTTCCCAACCCGGCATAAATCCTGAGGATTAAAGGACTTCAAAAAAAAGTTTCTGAGGGGTGTAGGAGAGGGGGGGGGGGGGTTTCTGGGGCGGGCGGAGGGAGGAGGGGGAGGCGACAGGATGAAAAGAAGTTGGGGGCCCATAGAAATGCTAAGGAAGTGGCCCTCTTTTCCCCCCAAAGTTGCTTAGGGGTAGGAAGTTCCCAGCTCCGCCACTTCATTAATTCATGCTATTTAACAAGCGGGATTGTGGTGGGCCTTCTTCGGCCCCCTTCACACTGGAACCAACAACAGCGCCATCAGTAACTGACAACCCCCCGGGCGGAGGTGCTGTGGCCTCCGGGGTCCGCGCCGCAAACAGAGCCACGGGAAGCAGAACCTTGCCATTCAAGGGTTCAGCCTTTATTTGTCATCCCTGGTTTCTCCCCACCGTACACATTGCCCGATCGCGGGCCTCCGGGGGTGGACGGCAGATTGGAGGACGGATCTCTCCTGTTTTCCTATTAGGACAGAATAGAATCGTGGGGGGGGGGGGGGGGGGGTTGCTCATCAGAGGAATCAGTATGCTCATCCATAACTTCTTAACGCTCTCCGACCACAGGGTGTGTGTGAGTGTGTGTGTGAGATGCTGGGAGAAGCGGAGGAGGAGGATGAGGAGGAGGAGGATGAGGAGGATGAGGAGGAGGAGGAGGAGGAGGAGGAGAGTGACGGTGGGCAAGCGCCAGAAAGAAAAGCAAAAATAGCAACGTGCTCACGGACCAGATCGTCCATACTTTTTGCGGCAGATGCTGCGTTTTCTGTGGGTTTCTGAGAGCAAGGGATTCACAGCGAGTGCTTTTTTCTCTCTCTGAAATCAACTGGAGCCCCCCCCCCCCCCCAAAAAAAACATTTTTTTACAGTCTGTGAGAAATTCTACAGCTCAAGATCATCCAGACAGTTTTTCATGTCATGATCATGCGATTGATTTGGGCATATTTAGAAAGTTACAGACCACATTCAAAGAATTAAAAAGCTATAAATTATCAAATCAAATCTGAGACACTGGACTAGGGCTGTACACTGACTCGCTGTTTCCCAGCTTTGGGGGTCTCGGGACCCAAAGTCAAAGCAGAAAATAAGGAAAATATATTCATTCATTCATTGGGGCTTTTTTCCCTCAAATTGTTGCATTTAACTGGATAATCCTTTGTTGATTTATGTGTAAATGCGCAGCAAAAATATTAATGCCGCCCAACAGCCCTCCGTGCCACATTCGGGGTTTATTCAAAACGCATAAACGTGAAGACTGTTGCAGAAATCGAAAGGTAAGAGACGTTAAGTTAAAATCATCCGTCACCTTCTGATAGTAACGGTTAAATTATGTTTTCTTAATTTATGGAGTCTGGTGGTTATTCCAGTGTTTGGATTTGTGTCTGTGGTGTTAAATATTTATATTTATATATATATATATGTTAAATATATATCTTGGACACAACCATAAGTTTATATAGGAACATCACTCATTGGTGAAACCACTCACGACTCAACTCCAAGACAAAAGTGGATTTGTTTTTAAAACTCTACTCTTCTGCTATATTGAATACACACTGCGCAATGCTGCTCGCTGCCCAATAAGGTACTGTACATGTGGGATTCCGTTCAACCATAGCTCTGTGCAAACATGCTAAGTCCCCCCCCCCGTGAAACCCCCCGAGGACGCGGGGCTGAGAGATGGAGGCTTGAGAGAAAAAAACGGCACGTGAGGTTTATGGAATTAAAGCAAGCGGGGGGGGGGGGGGGGGGGCTGGGTTATCCTCTCGGTGTGTTCGTCAAAATTGAATTGCATTAATGCCCGTCTGCAAGAATGTTACCCAGGCTGGGAGACCCCCGGGCTGGGGGCCCCACATCACTCGCCCGGTGCCTGAAGGTGTTGAAACCTGGGGGGGTTGAAGTTCCCGTATCTGCAGCCCCCCTGAACCCTCTGAATTTCACCTCAGCCCTTCAGCTGTTCCACAAGACCAGCTCATTTATTATCTCGCGCAACCGTCCCGGGTGGGGTGGGGGGGGGGGCGACTGAAACGACTGAAAATAAACACGGCCGCATAGTGTTATATCGCAAAGTGACACTATCTGGAGTCTGTTATCTTCTATGGTGAGACCGTAATGAATGAGGGGTTAAAGAGAACACGGACCATGTCGTCTCGCAGCCCATCGAGCCCCCCCGGCCCCGTTAAGCCCCCGATTTGCGATGGAAGTCGCGGGCTCCGATCGTGGACTCGTCGGCCTCGTCTCTTAATTGCTAATATAGTTATTAAAGAGGATGCCAACGGGGAGACCACCAGCGGAGGATTGCCCCCCCCCCCCCGAATTATCACAGTGGCCTTTTCAGGGCCCGTGGAAATCCTCTAAAGGGCCGTGGAGTCAGCTTCACACAAGGCTTTTATCGTCTTCCCACTGGGGCCCGGGAGGATCCCCACCAAGACCCACAAAGCGGGACAACGGTCTCCACACACACACACACACACACACACACACACACACACACACATAAATCATATATATATATATATATATATATATATATATATATATATATACACACTAAGTTGTTGTAATACGCTGTTTTTTAAAGTTGGCAAACAAGACATCAATTTTATATATAATTTTTATATATATATATTATATATATATATATATATATATATATATGTATGGCAAACTTTATTCCCACCGTATCGTGACGGACGTTGGCGGAAAAGGAGCGTGCGCCATTTCGATGTCAGCCTCTTCTAAACCCTTTTTCGTTTTTTCCTCCTTCTTCCTCACGTAGTGTAAAACGTCCCTTTGTGAAGTCGGGCACTCAGACGGGGGACGGGGATGTTTAGTTGTACGCCATAATTGCCAGACGGTTACTGTCCGACGAGCCCAACCATTGAAAGCTTCGTGCAGACAAGGAGAGGACGAGCTAAAATGAAAAGCGCCATTTGATCTTTTTCTTTTTTCTTTTTTAAGAGAGGGGGATCTGAGCAGAATCGGAAAGTGCCGTTTATCCCCTTCAGACGTTCACAGAGCTAAAAGGAAACGCCGGCTATTAATACACGCAACGCGTCTCCCCCCCCCCCCCCGGCGAACTTTATTCCCACCGCGTCGTGACGGACGTTGGCGGAGAGGGAGCGTGCACCATTTAGATGTCAGCCCTCTTCTATACCCTTTTTTTCTTTTTTTCCTCGTCTTCCTCACGTCTTCGCTTTAAAAACATTTCCCAGGACGGGACGCATCTCTTCTGAATGAAGTAATGAGCATTAGGCAGGCCACTGCGCTCGGCGACCTCATTTCTTTTCTTTCCTTCTCGTTTTTCTTTCCAACTGGCTGATGATGACTTTAACATACGCGGATGGGTAGAATGGGTAGAGGCTGCTCCCCCCCCCCCCCCCCTTAGCCAAACAAGGGGAAATGCCTGGGAATTACCTGTCGGGCCCAAGAGATCTTGGCGAGCCCCATGCCAGGGCAACAGGGCCGCACTGAAAACACTCGCTCGGACAAACAAAGGCGGAGGCGGCTCAGGTCTCGGGGGCAAAATTCGCTCATTAATTCCACTTAGCTCGATTCTGCACGGCCTTCACTTTGGAGCGCTGACGGACGGAGCTTCCCACAGAGACAGCATTGAGACATCTTCCCTCCTTTGGCGGAAGCCCCCCCCCCCCCAACCCAAATAGGTTAAAGTAAAGATAAGGCCAGAGACAAATCGCAACTTTGACGACCAATTTGGCCGAGAGAAACGACTCCGATCCGCCTCCCCGCCTCGCGACAACTTCAATTCACAGAAAAGAGACTTTGACACACTCCATCCAAACTATACGCAACGTGACGATACATCTGAACCCGCCGGAGCGAGCTCTGCTCAGCTGGGTCAAGTTAACCCATCAAAACGGGTCAGCGCTTTTTTTTATATTTGACTCCGTTGCCAAGAAGGACAGCAGCCCGCAACTGATTATCAAAGGGGGGGGGGGGGGGGGGGGGGGGGGGGGGGATCCTACAATAAGAGTTTTCTGGGGACGGTCCTGTCAATGGGCTGTAGAAAAAAAGTGGGACGGGGAAAAAGAAATAGGAAGCATTGGCTGAGCAGATGGGTCACAGTTCCTGAGTCTTTTCTGAGTCATTTTGACAAGCGATGCTTGGAAAAAGACGGACCAGGGGCGTCACAATGAAACGCCACAGAGAGCCTTGTGACATCTCCGCCCCGGTGACGCCTAATCTCATCGGTCCCGGGCCGCGCCGCTGTTAGCGCGGCGGCGGAGCAGAGTGCGGGGATTGGCCGGCCCGACCCCTGTGCTCGCTCAGGCCTCGGCTAAATCCGTCTGACTCTCATCAAGCGCTGAGGGGAGGGAGGGAGGAGGGAGGAGGGGGGGGGGGGGGGGGGGGGGGGACTCGAGCCTAGACTCGATACAGACACTGCACCACACAACTGCTGGGCGAAGCTGTCACCGTTCAGTTTAACTCCGGTTGCTCTCCGAAAGAGACGAGCCAGCTACGAAAACAGTCTGCCGCCGCCGCCGCCGCCGTTGAATCATGAGCAGGGAGCGAGGGGTGCAGAGGAGGAGTGAGGTCATCCTCCAGTTAATGGAGTACGATAAGGGAAAACAGTGTGTCAATCGAAGGGGTTATCTCGACCTCTGTCGGGGGGGGGGGGGTATCTTGGCTCTAGTGGCCGTGATGACTTTGAAAAGTTTCACTTCTTCTTCAAGTGGGACAAGATATCTTCTGCCCCCACCTTTTTTTCGTGTGACCCATTTTTACCACCTCTATCCGGCCACCGCGTTCGGTCTGACTAGCTTTTTTGTTTTTACGCCCCCCACCCACCCAACGCCCCCACCCGCCTACCCCTCCGAGGGTTTAACCTCGGGTCACCGCCGACTTCTTAATCAGTTCAGCACATGACCGGTCCTTCCAATCCCCACATACCAGGAGCGAAGCACTCCCTGATACAGTATATTACAATAAAGAGCTCAGGGCCCAGAAAAAAATCAAGGGACCATAGCCCCCCCCCCCCCAACACCCCATATGAAAGCCGGAGCCCTGATACATCAATAGGCAGATTTGGGAGTGGGGGGGTGGTGAAGGGCTGCGAAGCACTTCTCCAGAAAATCCACACTTCAAAAGAAGCCAGTATTAGACTGAGGGGGGGGGGTTTGGGGGGGTGGTGTAGGATAGAGTCCCCCGACAAAGTCTGCCATGCCAATCCACTGTGGTCACCGAGAGGAAAGAAAGAAAAAGGGGAAGGAAGAAAGAAAAAGAAAAATCTGACTGAGATGTTAATGTGTGTGTTCTCGAAAATTCTTTGAAGGGTGCGAGCCCCCTCCCCCCCCCCCCAGAGTTTCGAATAGCATAATGGTTACCAGTCGCCTTATGGTCGTTTAATTTTTGACGTCTTAAAAAAGTCAAGTTCACGGGTCCGCGTTCTCCTACTGCCGGCGGTTCAGTTCTGAGGCTTTGGGGACGGGACGGAAAGGTGGGGGGGGATGGGGGGGGGGGGGGGGGGGGGGGGGGGGAGAGGTCAAAAAGTTGCTCTGAGGGGTCGGAGGCCAAGTCAAGAGGGGTCAGAGTTCAGCCTATTGATTGCAGTTGTGGTTCTTTTTCCTCGCTCATAAAACCCACAGAGTCAAGCCCCCCCCCCACCCCCCCAGCCCCCCAACAGCAAATCTAGCGGCATCAACCTTTTTCGTGCAGCATTACCTCCAATCGTTTCATTCCCTCTGTGTTTTAGCGCGCTCTCATAATCTGTGTGCGAGATCACGGATTGCGCCGTGACAAGGGAGCAAGTGACAAGTGTCTTTCAGTTTTTTGTTTCACCTGGAGTTCAGTGGAGCACACAGTGGTTTTGTGACCATGACGCTCCGAGGGGTCAAGAAACCGTCTGCGTTCTTCGGCATCAAATCTTAATTTTTCTTCTTTTTTTTCCCCCCAAGATCTATTTCTGGCAAAAGCCTTGGCAATATATTAGTTGGTGTTTTTGGAACGTGCACGAGCAGAAGAATGATTCCATCCCTTCACACCGGCTGGACGTCTGCCCGGACTCAAGCCCACATAGAGAATTTATCAGGAGGGGGCTGGGTGTGTGTGTGTGTGTGTGGGGGGGGGGGGGGGGGGGGGGGGGGGGGGGGGGGGGGGGGGGGGGGGGGGGGGGGGGGGGGGGGGCAGGACTTCAAAGAGAGGCTTCGATAAGAGCGACCCAATGACCTCAAACTGAGACCGCTGTGCGACACACTCCTGACGGGCGCTCGTGGACTCGTGTAAAACAAAAAGGGCCGAGGGGCTCGAGAGCGGGGGCCGGGGTTGAACTTGTGTTCCAGACAAATTGGGTATTTAGATTTCGTCGAGAGAACTCGTCCAGTGTAGGAGAACAACAGACTGGAAAGGTTTTGATTTGGAATCAGACGCCGTTCAAACGGAACTGAGATCGTCGCGAGATGTTCTTGGGACTTGGTCAGTGATTGTTCTGTTCAGCTTGACGCCAGTAGTCAACGTCAAATCTTACCAACAGAACGTCTGCAAAGATTCTGGATCCACCAACTCTACGCGTACGTGTTGCAATCGAAGAGCGGTTCTTTTGTGTAAAAGTTCCTGGTCCCCAAGCTTTTTGATGGGTTAATGTCAATTAGAAGTTCTGGTCAGAAAGGACAGAGCGCTACTGAGTTTACTATGATCATGTATCTGAATCAGTATCGGGAAGAGGAGGGAGTGGGATCGTGTGTGTGTGTGTGTGTGTGTGTGTGTCTCCTGCCGGCGAGGATCGACGAGTCCAACAAGCCACTCGAGGGCTGGAGCGCGGCCCCCCCTGCGCGGCGGACACGAGCGAAGAGCCCCTCGCTGCCGCGGATGAAGTTGACGAAGGACCTCTCGCTCCTCCGAGGCGATGGGACTCGGAGGAGGGACAGGGTGTCAAGCGGGGTCGGGGAGAGAGAGAGAGAGAGAGAGAGAGAGAGAGAGAGAGAGAGAGAGAGCGAAACGGCGGCCTCTTGACAGCATGGAAAGCAGGAGAACAAGGAGCGGGAGACAAGGGCGGCGGGGCGTTCGCGAGAGGGGTGGGAGCGAAGCACTTGAGGCCAAGAATGGAGGACACAAGCCTCCCAGCGGCGGCGGCGGCGGCGGCAGCAGCAGTCAGAGGCAAAGGGGGGGGGGGGGGGGGGGGACACAGGGGCTACTGTTCCCATTGAGCTCTTTGTCTCCCCGAGCGATCTCTTGTTTTTCCTCAGCAAACCGTGGAGCGCGATGAAGGCGGCATGCTCCCCTCCCCTCGGCGAGGGGGGAGGGTGGGGGGGGGGGGGCTGTCAATACTGGACCTATCAGACCCTGAATGGCTCAAATCAGCCCTTCCCATGAAAATCAAGTCAATGACCTGTTTCCCCCTTGGCTCCGCTCCTTGTGAAGCGGGTGACGGCTATAATTTCAATAAGTAAAACAGAGGAGGGGCAGAGAGAGAGAGAGAGAGAGAGAGAGAGAGAGAGAGAGAGAGAGAGAGAGAGAGAGAGAGAGAGAGAGAGAGAGAGAGTGATGGAGACAGAGAGAGAGGGAGTTTTCTCACATGTCGCTGAAGGGGACTCTGCCACGGACTCGGCGTCCTCGTATAAAATGCATTAATTCCCTCGCTGTGAGCTCACCGTAAAGGACTCGATTGTGGCCGATTCGACATAGTTTTTTCCCCTTAAAAAGAGCCCAGGAAATTAAGAAAAAAAAAACACACGACGCCGGGGGAACGCTGAGACGATTTCGAAGGGGAAAACACTTAACTTCAGCCTTCTGACCCGATCAAGTGGAAGGGAAGAAGACGGGCTTTGTCCGGCCCGGCCCATCCAGGAGACGGAGACGGCGGCGGCGGCGGCGGCGGAGGAGGAGGGGAGGACGGGAAAAGGGAAAATGTAAAGATTTCGCCAAGCTTTTGTCACGCCTTGAGGACCGGCTCAGTCAATCGCTGTCAGATCAAGAAGACGGAGAGAAAAAAAACACAGCCCGTGGTCGCCTTCACACATCAGAAGGAGGGGAGAAAAAAAACACCTCCTCTCGCCGGCCAAGTCGGGAGAAGTCCCCATAGACAGAATTACACAGTTACTTTTAAAGGATTTGCATTTAAAAGATTGCGCGCAGGCCCTGAATGCTGGTCTCCCCCCCCCCCCCCCCCCCCCCCCCCCCCCCCCCCCCCCCCCCCCCCCCCCCCCCCACCCGTGACCATAGAAACACTGGAAAAGGTGGAAAATTCAGTCCCGCTGAACTTTAAACGACTTTA